>NC_081563.1:123582094-123597511 GCF_022355385.1 Mustela nigripes | reverse complement strand
TTTGTGAGATTAAGAGTCACTTATGGTTTGTCTCCCTCCCAATCCCATCTTGTTTCATTGATTCTTCTCCTACCCACTTAAGCCCCCATGTTGCATCACCACTTCCTCATATCAGGGAGATCATATGATAGTTGTCTTTCTCTGCTTGACTTATTTCGCTAAGCATGATACGCTCTAGTTCCATCCATGTTGTCGCAAATGGCAAGATTTCATTTCTTTTGAACGTGCACCCGAATGTTTATAGCAGCAATGTCCACAATAGCTAAACTATGGAAAGAACCTAGATGTCCATCAACAGATGAATGGATAAAGAAGATGTGGTATATATACACAATGGAATACTATGCAGACTTCTTTGGCTTTTAACTGGAAATTTGTACCTTTTCACCCCCTTCCTCTAGTTTGTACCCCCAGACTCTGGTAACCACAAATCTGATCTTTTTATGACTTTGATTAAAAAATTTTTTTCATTCATTCATTCATTTGTTTTTAGATTCCACATATAAATGAGATCATACAGTGCTCATATTCCTTTATCTGATTTATTTTACTTAATATAATGCCTTCAAGGTTCATCATGTTGTCCCAAATGGTAGGATTTCCTTAGGTTTTGTTTTGTTTTGTTTTTTGTTTTTTTGTTTTTAATGGCTGAATAACATTCCATTGTGTGAGTGTGTGCATGTGTGTGTGTGCACAACTTTTCCATCACTCATCAATGGACACTTAGGTTGTTTCCATGTCTTGGCTATTGTAAATATGCTGATATGAACATGGGGTTGCAGATGTCTTTTTGAGTTAGTGTTTTTGTTATGTTTAGATGTATTCCCAGAAGTAGAATTTCTGAATCGTATGGTAGTTCCATTTTTAATTTTTTCGAGGGTCCTCCCTACTGTTTTCCATAGCCACTGCACCAATTTACAATCCCATCAGGAGTACACAAAGGTTCCCTTTTTCCACATCCATACCAGCATTGTTATCTTTTGTCTTTTGATGATGGTCATTCTGATAGGTGGTAGGTGATATCTCATGGTGGTTTTAATTTGCATTTTCGTAAAGACTGGTGACATTGAGCATCTCTTTGTGTATGGTTAGCTTTTTGTCTGCCTTCTCTGGAGAAATGTCTGCTTGGGTTTTTTGCCCATTTTTTAATTGGGTTATTTGGTACTTTTTGCTGTTGAACTGTATGAGTTCTTTATATGTTTTGAATATTAGCCCCCTCAGATATATGATTTGCTGATATTTTCCTCATTCCATAAGTTGTCTTTTCACTTGTTGATGGTTTCTTTTACGTGAAGAAGCTTTTCAGGTTGATGTATTCCCAGTTGTTGATTTTTAAAATTTTTTTTTATTGTGCTTTGGATGCCACATCCAAAGAAATGATTGCTAAGTCCCATGTCAAGGACCTTTGTACCTACGTTTTGTTCTAGGAGTTTCATGGTTTCACGTCTTACATTTAAGTATGCATGTATGTATTTATTTTTCTTTCTCCACAGTATTTTCTTTTTTTATTATTAAAAAAATTTATTATTTTTAATTAGCTAGCTAATTAGTTTTTGATGTAGTATTTCTTTCAAGTTGATTTTTGTGAGTGGCATAAGGTACATGTCCAGTTTCATTCTTCTTCAGGTGAACATCCAAATTTCTCAGCTCCATTAATTGGAGAGACTCTCTTTTCTCCAATAATGAGTATTTTTGACAAATATTAGTTGACTGTACATGCTTATGTTTATTTCCGGGTTCTCGGTTCTGTTCCATTGGTCTCTTTTTAAGCCAGTACCATACTGTGTTGATGAATACAGCTTCATAATATAGCTTGAAATGAGTGTTTTGCTTTCTCAGGATTTTTTTTTTTTCCTATTTGAGGTCTTCTGTGGTTTATATAAATTTTTAGGAGTGGTTTTTCTATTTCTGTAAAAAAAAAAAGCCATCAGAATCTTGATAGAGATTTTTTTGAATCTCTAGATTGTTTTAGTTAATATTTACATTTTAAAACATTCTTTCAGTTCATGAACAAGAGATACCATTCCATTTCTTTGTGTCTTCTATTTCTTTCCTCAGTGTTATGTAGTTTTCAGCATAGAGGTCTTTCACTTCCTTTGTTAAATTTATTCCTAAGTATTTTATTATTTTTTGATGCTATTATAAATCGGATTGACTACTTTATTTCTTTGTCAGAAATTTCATTGTTAATTTCAGAAACACTACTGATTTTTGTCCATTAATTTTATATTTTGCTACTTAATTCATTGATTAGATTTAATAGGTTTTTTTGCTGTCTCCAGATTTTCTCTATATAAAATCATGCTATCTGCAAATAGAGACAATTTTACTTCTTCCTTTCCAATTCTTATACCTTTCATTTTGTTTTCTTGCCTGCTTGCTATAGATAGGATTTTCAGTACTAGTTGACTAGGAATGGGAGTTGGCACCGTTATCTTGTTCCGATCTCAGAGGAATAGCCTTCAACTTTTCACCACTGAATATGATGTTAGCCATAGGGTTGTCACAGATGACCTTTATTATGTTGACATATGTTCTTTCTATGCCTAATTTGCTAAGTTTTTATCAGGAATGGATGTTGAGTTTTGCCAAGTGCTTTTCCCCTATCTATTGAGATGATCATATGGTTCTTTTCTTTCATTCTATTAATGCAGTGTATCACATTGATTGATTTGCATATCTAGAACTATCCTGTCATCCTAGGGACAAATCCCACTTGATCATGGTAAATGAGCCTTTTAATGTGCTGCTGACTTTGTTTTGCTAGTATTTTATTGAGAAGTTTTGTATATTCATCAGGGATATTAGCCTGTAATTTTCTTTTCTAGCAGCATCCTTTTCTGGTTTTGGTATCAGGATAGCTTGAAAAGTGAGTTCAGGAATGTTCTGTCCTCTTTCATTTTTAAAAAGAGTTTAGAAAGGATTGGGCTTATGTTTTCTATAAACATGTGGTGAAAATCACCAGTGCAGCATATTGTCTGGCCTTTTCTTTATTGGGAGATCTTTGATTACTAATTTAGTCTCCTTACTAGGAATTGATATATACAGATTTTCTATTTCTTCCTAGTTCAGTCTTGGTAAGTTGTATGTTTCCTTTTGTTTGTTTGTTTGTTTGTTTAAGATTTCTTTATTCATTGTGAGAGAGAGAGATGTATTCCAACCACCCAGAACAGTGGTGGACACCTACTAAGTGCTCAGAAAATACTTACTAAATTGAGTGGTCCCTCCAAACAGTGACTAAAGAAGAGACAGGCCTAAAGTCACAGGACAGGGAAATGTGCTGAATTACAAAGCCATACTATATCAGTACCCCATCCCCAATTCTTGAATAGGAGTAACCTTTACAAAGGAGTTTGCATAGAGGAAGAAATCAAACTTGAAAAGAGAATATAAAAGAAGCCCCTGGGTAGGGAAAATTGCATTGCCTTTAAATGGAAAAAAAATAAAAGTAAAAATTTTAAAAACATGTAAAATTGTGGGGCACCTGTGTGGCTCAGTCAGTTAGGGATCTGCCTTCAGCTCAAGTCATGATCCAGGGGTCCGGGATTGATCCCTGATTCAGGCTCTCTTCTCAGTGAGAAGCCTGCTTTTCCCTCTCCCTGCCTATTACTTCCAGGTAGTTGGGTTACATTGACAAACAAAATAGGTCCTTGCCTTCAAGGTGCTTACATTTTTGTAAGAAAGATAAAAAATAACCAAAAAGCATAATCAATGAGTAAATTTTATAATATACTAAATAGTTACAAGTACTTTAAAGAAAAATGCAGCAAAACTGGGGGAAATTGGAAGGGGAGGTGAACCATGAGAGACTATGGACTCTGAAAAACAACCTGAGGGTTTTGAAGGAGCGGGTGGGTGGGAGGTCGGGGTACAGGTGGTGGGTATTATAGAGGGCACGGATTGCATGGAGCATTGGGTGTGGTGCAAAAACAATGAATACTGTTATGCTGAAAATAAAAAATAAATTAAAAAAAATAAGGGAGACTGGGAATGCTTATGATAGTAGTGATTTATAATTTTAAAGAGAGTGGCTAACCTAGGCCTTATTGATGATGTTGTGTGTCGATAAACTTGAAGGAGGTGAGGAAAATTTAGTTAACCTGATCTTGAAGGATGAGGGAAAAGGGAGGAGGGAAGACTTTCCTGCAAAGGGACAGCCAGTGCAAAAGTCCTGAGGCAGGAGTGTATTTGCTACATTCAAAGAACAAGGAGTCCAGGGCTGAGTATGGGACGGAGAGAGTGAGAAAAGATGAAGGCAGGGGGTTAGTTGCGGACCGGATCATGTAAGGCCTTGAAGGCCATTGTCAGGGTTTAGGCTTTTGTTCTACTTGAAGTGGGAGCAGTGAAAGGTGTTGAACAGAAGAGGGAGATGGTTTGCTTGCAAAGTTAAAAGGGTCCCTCTGGCTAGGAAGTCATTGCAGATCTAGGATCCTGTTGGTGAACATCTAGACAATGGTTTTGCTGGTGGAATGGTGGTGGAAGTGAGAGTTAGAGAGGAGAGTCAGGCCTGGGTTATGGGAAGGATGGGGCAGCTGCCAAAACAGATGGAGAAGAGTGCAGACAGAGCAGGTTCACCGGGGAAGACCCGCAGTTTAGTTGCAGGCACATGAAGTTTGGAATATCCCCGATATCCATTAGGCCATGAAAACATGAGACCATGAAAAAGACAGCTTCTGAGTCGAACGGGCCTTATCTGAAATCACACCTGCAGCGCTGGTTAGCTCTATGACCTTCAGAAAGTTACTAACCTCTCTGAGTCTCAGATTTTATGCTCTTATAAGGGAGACTATTTTCTCCATGTATACTGCCCTGGAGATTGAGACCAGGATACAGTCATGGAGGGGTGTGTCATGAAAGCAGAGTGAGCTGCAGAGGTGAGTCGCTCCTCAGGATATTTCCAGAAACACTAGGGATCAAATCTACTTTCAACTCCCAGGCTCTCCAGAAACTCACTTCTCCCGCTCTGGCCTCAGGTTCCTCATCAGTAAGATGAAAGGTGACATGACTAACGTTTCAGGCCTCCCTTGGCACTGAGGTTGCATAAATGAGGACCTCAGGGCTGGAGGAGCTCTGCCCTCCAGCTTGCCTAGTCCCCTGCCTCATTCTGGGGATTAACACGGGTATGTGCATGCACGTACACAGACACAGACACATGCACACGCACACACACACGCACACGGAACCCAGCCAATCTCTGCAGGTTTCCTTGTGTTTGGACTGCTCCTATGTCCCTGGGCATGTCAGTGACCATCTGGCGAAACCCTTTTTAATGGGAGGAACACAGATCTCTGTGCTATAGATCTCCTTCCTCTGTGGCCCATAGTCTGGCAGCCTGGTCCTTCCTGCTGGCCACACCAGACAGAGAAGTGAGGCAGAATAACCAGTCACTGCCAAGGGGCTGAACCCTTCATCTTTTTCAAGGGTTCCAATAAGACAGGAGGTAAACATCACAAATCTGGAACACCATCTTATTTACACCAAAAGGAGTTCAGGTCAGGAAGCAAACTGGTTTGCATTCCTTCCAATGTCCTCGGACCTGTATGCTTGGCTCTCCCTCTGTGTCCTCGGACCTGTATGCTTGGCTCTCCCTCTGTGTCCTCGGACCTGTATGCTTGGCTCTCCCTCTGTGTCCCTTTTCCCTTCCCTTGTACCTGTACCAACACCGAGGAGGTCTGTTTAGGCTCCCTCCTTCCATGCATAGCATTAGACTTGCTCATTCACCTCATCTTGGGAGGTTGTGACCCCCCCCCCCCATGGCTCTTGTATGGCTCTATTTTGATAGCGAATCATTTTAAAACTAGTTGATTTCCTGGCAAACCGCATTATGCTTCTGTGATCCAATTTTGCAAAAAGCCTGATGTTTCCTTTCTGTTCTGTTCTAACAACTGTTGGTGGTAAATTGACCTATCTAGCTCTATTTTTTTAACTGTCTCTATATTGGTCCTCATTCTCGGTGCTGGCCTTGTTCTTTCTTCAGACTTTTAAGTCTGTTCGTTTCTAAAATACTACTTGACCTGAACATTCTAGTATACTTTATTGTCAATTTTATTCTTCTTCATTTTCCTCCCGAGCGTCGACCCTGACGATCCATTTGTCGTAGCATTTACCACACTCTATCAGAAGGGCCTGCCTGTCCCACCAGGCAGTGGGGCGGGACTTGGGAACTAGCCCTCTCTGTGGCTGCAGAGGCCCGTCCAGGGATGGGAACACATGGAAACTCGGGGAACATTTGTAGAATGTGCAGATAGGTGAAGGAATTAATAAAATAATAATCAATCCAGAAGAGAAGATGATGGTGAATTTGCTGACACTCCTACAAGTTGTCCAACAAGGAGGCCACTAGAGTAATGGGGCTCTCCTGCTGTGGTGGCTTGTCTAAGCAAACCAGAATCCAAGACTGTGATTGCCTCAAGGTTATGAAATCAGAGCCAGGAGGACAGCCAGTCACAAAGGGCCAGCTAGACTTTAAGCTAGAGCCAATCACATAATTTCTTTCCTTTGCTCGCACACTTTCTCCCCGGCTCCTGTTAGCAGAGCACTCCTGACCACAAAGGGTTTGGTGCTGCCCAATTCTAGGCTGAGATAAACTTAAGAATTTTAATATGCCTCTGTTTATCTTTTAATAGTTTTATTTTATTTTTTAAAGATTTTATTTGTTCATTTCACAGAGAGAGTTCACAAGCAGGCAGAGAGGCAGGCAGAGAGAGGGGGGGGGGAAGCAGGATCCCCGCTGAGCAGAGAGCCCGATGCAGGGCTCGATCCCAGGACCCTGAGATCATGACCTGAGCCGAAAGCAGGGACTTTAACCCACCGAGCCACCCAGGCACCCCAACAGTTTTAAAATAACATGAATACATGAATGCCTTTATGTCTCTCCAAACCCTAGTCCATCTTACAAAGCACAGAGAGTTCTGGAAGTTAGGTTATTTTGCTCACCAGGAAAACCCCAGACCTGTAAGTTCCAGAGCACAGCAGGCCATCAAGTCCTGCTGATCACAGTGTGAAGAGCCACGGGAATCCATGCCACAGCATCTTCAGGTCCCTGGGGGATGGTGGCCACCTGCGATATTCTTTGATTGCGTCTTCCTATCCTGGGTTATTTGATTGACTCACTGACACACCCAACTCGTTGGAAGGATTCTGTTTCCTGAGCACTGGCTTTGGATGAGTCGTGTGCTGCAAGATGTGGCTGCATTGCTAACAATGAACGTTAACTCCCTTCCGTATGCTTACAGTTTAACAAACAAGTAAACTGGGGGTCCACAGGAGGCAGCCAGTGCCAACTCAGGACAGAGGGCGGACTGTCCAGGAGAAGTGATGTGCAGGTTGTGGGATAAGACAAGTGAGGAGAGAAAAGGGGCACCGTGTGATGGAGATACGAGGACGTCCATGCTGGATGATTTAAGGGTAGAGGCCCACGAGGGAGAGATTCCCCCAGTGCCCCAGGGTGTTTCCACTGGCTGGATTATAGGGCGGGAAGTGTGGAGGGGTGGATAGGAGTAGATTTCTCAAGGGGTTGGTTGGCCAGCCAAGACTGTAGATCTCATCTCAAAAACAATGGGGAGCCCCTGGTGATTTTTAAGCAGAGAGGGCACATGATCACAACTGCACTTTGGGTGGCTCATTCTGGCTGCTTGATGGAGGATTATAGGGGACAGAAGCGACCTCAGAATGTTCAAGGAGGCAGCTGTTGAGTTGTGAGGGCAGGAAAGGATTGTGGCTGGACTAGCTGGGTGGGTGAGGGGCCTGGAGAGAAGTGGGCAGATCCAAGAGATTCTCAGAAGGTAAAATTGATAGGCCTTGGCAATTTGTTAGATCAGGGGTTTGAAAATGATAGCCTCTGGCCCCAGTCTGGCCCAATGCCCAGTTTGGTAAACTTTTCTTGGCACACATGCACACTACAGTGGCAGAGCTGAATGGTTGTGACAGAGACCGTATGGCCTGCAAAACCTAGAATGTTTGCCGTCTGGTCCTTCATGGAAAATATTTGTCAACCCTGGGGTGAAACATAAAGCACCAGGAGAGGTGAGGAAGAGGAGGGATTTGAGTGTGCTTGTTGCTAAGACCGAAATCCGGAAGGTGGGAGAGGGGCCCTCCCTCGGTCCTGTTGGCCATGCTTTGGCCTTGATCCTTGACGGGGTCCTGACACTTGGCCTGGCTCTTCCCAGCCTCCTCCCCCGGGAGCCTGGCCCTGCCCTTCCTCCTCTCTCTACCTGGACCTCTGCTGGGATTTGAATGTTCTGCCAAAGCTGTGACCTTGGCTTCATCTGACCACAGTCACTGCCCCCTCTACTGTGAACAAAAGACTGAGCCTCCTAGCCAGTGCCCATTCTCCTGGGTCTTTTGAGGCACTTGCAACCCCCACCAAAGACCAGAGCAAGGTCTAGTCATTTTCGTAGTCCCTGGACCCCATAGTCTCTATCCTGTCCCCTCTCCCAGTGTGCCCCTCCACCCAGCGCCCTCAGCTGGGCTCCTGAACCGGGAAGCCACCTGGGCTGCGGTGCTTTTTGGGCTCTGCCCTCCTCCTTCCCCCCACTCAGTGGTGGTAGCCTGCGGGGTGCACGGCCAGAACTGTCTTTCTCTGAGACCAGAGAACACCCCTACCGTCTCTTTCTAAACAGGCCACCTTGGGTGGGTGTGTAAATCCACTTTTCTACTTGTCAAAGTGACATTTTCACGACGACCAACGTTATTAAGTGGCATCTTCAGGCACCCACTTTTTAACTAAAGTAAAGTAGGCTGGAAAATGTCAACAGTGATAACGCACCGCTATGTTCCCCCATGTCCCTGGATGGAACTCGTGATGGAAACGGCGCCAACTCAGAGCCCTTTGCAGGGAATTGCCAGTTAGAGAATTTGTTGAGACTTAGGGGTTTTTAGCTGTAAACCCCCAGGGCCTTGAGTCAAATACCTGCTGCCACCGCCCTCTGATGGACGGGGGAGTGTCCGAGGCTCAGCCCACAGTGCTCGGATCCCTTCCTCCGGCTCGGCCCTCCGGCTGCGGGCTCAGAGCTTCCTGGCTTTGGAACCTAAACCAGCCCATGTCAGAGGGATGGGAGGAGCCCATCTTGCTCCGCTCTTAGCCCACTCTGTGGATAATGGGGTAGTTTTGTTCCCTTCCCTGCCTCTACCCCACATAGGTATCAGGAGGACCTGCCCTGATACCTATGCAGACAGAAGTGTGACTGGAAGGAAGCAAGCAAGCGGGGGCTAGTGAAGTCTGAACTTGGGCTGTGGGGCACTTTTGGGGAAAATACCCCCCCACCCCCCACCCCGTGCCATAATGGGGCTACAAGCCACAGTTTCTCTCAGTCTGAGACTGACCGATGCTGGCTTACTTCCCATCACAGTGCTGTCACATGCTCTCTCTTAGTTGAGGCCCCCCTCTGGGGCCCAGCAGCTTGTGTTCCTCTTCTACAAAAGCTTGTTCTTGCCCTGGAAAGATACAGCATGGAGTCCATCCTGGGCAGGGCAGGTGCAGGCACCCATTTCATCAGTAGAGAGGCCTGACTCACTGCTGCTGTCCTGCCAGGGTCATTCCTGGCTGTCCCACTCCTACCTCCCTGCCACCCAGCCACTCCTTAGCCAGACCCTTGCTGTCCCCCTGAGAGGACACCTCCCACATTCAGCTCCAGTGCCACCTAGAGGCCTCTGTCTCCTCTCCTGAGGTCTCTCCCCTGTAGGACAGACAGGGCCCCATTTCTCTTGTTTGCATTTCCTCGTGGGCACCTTGCCAGGTTACCTCCCACACCCTACATCTAATGGCCCAATTTCTGCAACATTTGTTGCTAATTTTAAATAATGCATGCTTTAATTGGACAAACACTTGTTGAACAAAGATGCTGAGCCCTGGAGGTGTGCTGGCAAACAAGACGGATTGGACCCTTCCCTCACGGAGCTGATATTCTAATGAGGGAGACCAATAAAAAAAAAAAAAATTACTCACCACTGCAGATTTTGTTGATGTAAAAAAACATCTCTGCTGTTGGAAATCAAGGTAGATATCAACTCTGGGTGGTGGGGGGCAGTGACAGGAAGGGGCATGGGAGGAGGTGTTCTGGGATGCCCTAGAAGGTAGAGAATGTTCCATTTCTTGACTGAGGTGCTGTTTGCATAGGTGTGTTTGTGAAAATTCACAGGGATAATGTTATATGCACATTTTTGTATTGATATTAAGCTTTGATTAAAAGTTAATAACTAATTAAAAAGTTAATTATAATGATGGTGAGTGTTATGAAAGAAGAGAGCAGAGTACAAGAATTTATCATCGGATACTGCCCACATGTCAAGGTGGGGGGCTTTCCTGGGAAAGTGGCATTTGGCATGAACCCTGGAGGACAAGAGAGAGCTTTCTAGCATCAAAGGAAAAGGTGGGGAGCACGTTCTGTCAGAGGAGCCAGCATGTGTAAGAGTCCTGAGGTAGGCAGGGATGGCCTTTGAGCAAAACCTGAGAGAAGATCCTGTGGCCACAGCAGAAAAAACAAAGGGCAAAGCGTACCTTTGGGAGGTGAGGTCAGAGGCCAGTCAGAAGAGGCAGGCTTTGGGGCCAGGATAGGGCTTGTTCTCCTTGTTAAGAGTAATGGGAAGTCCTAGAAGGGTACAGACCAGAGTGGGATTCCTTTTTCTTCTTCATGGGCTAATGGCATCTTTCTGGGTCTTGTGTGGGAGATGAGGCTGTGACTCATGAGAAGGGAAGCAGGGAGTCTACAGAAGGGTCTGGGTATACTGCCAAGGGGAGGAGAGGGTGGCCTAGGCAAGGATGAAAAGAAGCTACAAGGAGCACACAGCCTTCCAGGACTTGGGGTCCCCTTCCTGGAGCCTCTGCAGAAGATGCTCTGCAGCCCTCCCCCTCTTGGAAAGCAGTTCAGCAACGTCTATCAAGAACTTTCAAAATAGGATACCCTTTGACCCAGTAGTTCTAACTTCTAGAAATCTGTCCTAGTAGAAGTCTGAGCTTTAGAAACTGTTTCATTTACAAGGAGGTATGTATTAGTTTGCTACGGCTGCTGTAACAAATTACCACCAACAAAGTGGCTTAAATCAACAAGTATTTACTACTTGTTGTAAATTGTGGTTCTGGAGGTCAGCAGTCCGAAATGTGCCCTACAGGGCTTAAATCAGGATGTCAGAGGGATGCATTCCTTAGAGAGGCTCTAGGGGAGAATCCATTTCCTTGCTTTTTCTAGCTTCTGGAGGCCTCTTGTCTCCCTCAGCCTGTGGTCTATCTGACTGTCTGTCTTCAAAGCCCTCTATGAAACATCTTCGAATTTCTCCTCCACTCCATCCTCCCTCCCCCTCCCCTCCCCCCCCCCCCCCCCGCATCTTTCACTTATAAAGAGCTTCCTGATTACATTGGGTCCACTGGATTTATGCAGCCTAATCTCCCCATCTCAAGATATCCCCCATTAACTTAATTAATAACTTAATTAACTTAACTAGTTAATGTAGTCTATAAAACGCCTTTTGCCAAGTAAGGCACCATATTCACAGATCCGGGACGAGGACGGAGATGTTGACATGTGGAGGGGGCAACTATCTGCCTTGGTAGTTACCCCTGCGTGGCTTTCATGGGGACAAATTAGAAACAATAACTGCAGCTTCCCTTAAAGCAGTTAAATAATCTCATCCTCCTCATCGTCTCTGCCACTGTTAAAATGTTTATGAAGAACCACTTGTAACATGGCCCTTGATGATGCCATAATATTTGGTAGAAAACTGTGCAAATTTGAGAAAGTATTAAGTGGCATAATGTGCAAAAAAGTTGAGCAACTATGAACAAATAGGATTGCAAGAAGATAGCGGCTTACATTTGTTTTACCTGACAGTTGAATCATGTGTGTTTGTTATTTTGTAACTTCTGATATTTCCCTCATTTTCTGTAATAAACACATTGTTTACCAAAAAATAAAAAATAAAAAAAAATAATAATCCTCCCAGCATTGGCAGAGGGGGAGGGAGTGGAAACAAGCCAGCCTGGAGTTAGCAAAAATTTGAAAGAACCAGAACAAGATTCTAAAGACTCCAGACCCAAACCAGAGTGTTGACCCAGTGCTCTAAAAGGTCTTAACTCTTAACTCCCCATTCACCTGATGAGGTTAGGGTGTTAGGCATCTGTCACTGTGAGGGGGCTGGGAGTGAGCATGATAAAGGAAGGACATTGTTTGGTTTGCTTCCCTAGTGGAGATGTGGATATTTCCTAGTTGTGATGATCAAATTGCTACCCAAAGCTGATTCTGTTTCCAGGGGTGTGGTCTGGGACCCTGCAATAGGAGTTCACCAATGGCCGACCATAAATCCACCGAGCATATACGACCTCATTTAATGGTTCTAAACAATGTGTCTAAGCCTCGGGTACAAATGGACATCTTTAGGAATGTCCACTTCACCACATTGTGCTTGTACTTGCAGTAAAAGCAACTCATTTATAACCCACAAAGTCACTGGTTTGTAAGGGAAATGAAACTTTGTGTTCTAAACTAAAATGAGTTCATGAGGAGAGCTTTGAGGATCCAATTTGTTGCTCCTTAAAGTCTTGTCTGTCTTGCCAGCACCAGTGCCCTGACATCTTAAGAAGGTGCCAATGGATCTTCATACTTAAAATAGTGGGAATCTCCACATTTTTTGGAAAGAGTTTTTTGTTATACATCCAAAGTGTGGTCGGAGATGGTTAGAACTTTTAATGACTCTTCGTCTTGCATTAATGTATCTACAAAATCACTGTTAGGTTTTACTTGTGTTCTTGTGTGTAGTTGCTACATTGTTACAATGTTGGTCATTGCTACCACTTCTGTAATTCACTTTTAATATCATCACCAAGTTCATGGTCAGTTGAAAGTGGGACAGGGAAGAGGAGATAAACCCTGGGGTCTTTTACTTTGCTTGTTCAAGTTAGCTGTGGGCAAAAAAAGTTTGGGAACCACTGAGGTGACCAATGCAGGCAGTAGGAGATACAAAGTGAGGTAACAAGTAATGTGACTTTCCTTGGAAAATCTTGGGTGGCATTTCCTGAAAACATCTAAATGTAGGAGTAAATGGTGTATTAATTACGAGCCTCTCACCTTGGTAATTAAGCAATAAAGGCCCATCAGGCAGTGCATTTGTGGGCGATTAGAGCTGTGTTTGGTGGAGTCAGAAACTTGCAGCTGAAGATTAAGTGGTTTCCACCACCTGAGAGAGGCATTAATCACCTGGAGCTCCCCTACCTGGTAGGTTTGGTAGCTTATTTGGAATGGCATTTATACATTACAGTGAGGAACACGTGTACATGCTGAGAGAGGTCGGAGTCAAGGGCCATTACTCAGCAAGGACAAGTGGGGTGAAATATCTTGAGTCAGTACAGCATCTGCCCACGGGTCACTTCTGTGCTACATTTGGGAGCTGCAGATGGGAGAGATCACATGCACACACACACACACACACACACACACGCATGCACACACACCCTGGGTGTCCCACCAGACGAAAGCAAGCCTCCCGAAGGATGGAGAAGGACAACGTAGGGTAGGAGAAGCACTTCAGTTTTGGAGACGGACAGACAGCTCTGAATGTAAATCCTAGCTTCTGCCCTTACTGTGAAGTGTTACTTAGTCTTGCCGATCCTTGGTTTCCTCTTGCATAGAGCTGACATATTAATTCCCATTAGTCAGTTCTGACTGTGCAAGAGACATCAAGCGCGGAGTCTCACAGCCACACAACAGTGAGCGTTTCTGCAGCCTGTGTGTGTGCAGGTTGGACGGTCCCAGCTGTCTGTTTACCTGTCCGCAGGCTGCTGGGGGTCAGCTGGTCTAGGCAGCTGTTGTTTTTTTTTTTTTAATGTCATTATGTTGATCTCATGTGTTCTAGACTCTCCCTTCCTCCTCGTGGAACCAGTGAGTGAGTCCAGGCTTCACCTGCTCCTAGAGGAGCAGAGGCGCAGACGGGGAGCTGCCCGCGAGGGTTCTCGGAGGGCGAGCATTGAAACGGGCACATCGCGCCTCTGTCTCCTCCTGCCAGCCAGAGCGAGTCACGAGGCCAGGCCTGAAGACCAGGCCATTCCTTCAGTGAGAGGGAACTGGACAGTCACTGGGCAAAGGATAAGGGGAGGGTGACATTTTTGAACTGATAGTGTGACCTACAACATAATTTTTTTACAAGAGTTATTTATTTATTTATTTATTTTTGGGAAGAGCCCCTGTTCTGTAGAGTTTTGAACAAGGCAGCTTTGTGCAATTCAGAGCTTAGTGAGCGTGTGACACGACACAGATCACCACGTACAATGCAGAAAAATTAATTCATGGCAACTATAGTCGTGGATGCTAAGAGGGACTTCTAATAAGGGGCTCCAAGGTGAAGTCTTCAGCAATGTGCCTGGAACATGGTAGGCATTCAGTAAGGCCAGGCCACTGTGTAAAGCTGTGAGTACAGGCATGGTATAAGACTCCAGGGGCACCTGGGTGGTTCAGTGTGTTACGCATCTGACTCTTGGTTTCAGCTCAGGTCATGACTCCCAGGGTTGTGAGATCGAGCCCTGTGTCCGACTCCACACTTAGCCGGGCGTCTTCCTAGAGACTCTTCCTCTCCTGCCCGTCCCTCACATGTGTGTGGATGCTTGCGCTCTCTCCCTCAAGTCAATAAACCTCTTAAGAAAAGGCTACACTATGATGCGTGCTGTGAAATGTGTAAACCCAGCGATTCACAGACCTGTATCCCTGGGGATAAAAATACATTATATGTTGATTTAATAATTTAAACAGTAAATTTAAAAAAAGAAGAAAGAAAAGAAAATAGCCAAAGCTGAGATACCCTAAGCCCACAGAATAAATAAATAAATAAATAAATAAATAAATAAAGGCTTCAGCCTTTTCTCCAGCCTGGGCGTTGAGTGCATGTGGTCCTCATCAGGCTGTGCGAGCCGGTGTGGGGCTGTGAGGTGGCTCTGCAGTAAAGGGCAGTGCCCTCCCTCCCTAGCCCCAGACAGATCCCGCCTTCCCAGGTGTCTGGCAGCACGAATTAATGCATGGAGGGCAAAGGGGGAGGAGAAGAGGTTGCCTAGAGGGGACAGAGAAAAGATGGGCAAGAGAAGAGGGCTCTGGGCAACGTCTTCTGGATCGTGGCACCTGTCTTGGGAGGGGACATTGTGTGAGACCTTGCATACAAGCCATGCTCACTCAAGGCCGAGAGATAACGTGTGAAAGAAGAACACTGGGAGGCCTGTAGAGAACTCACTACTGTTTGGCCTCTGGGAGGTCTACCTCTCTGACTGCTCTAGGGGGGCACAGTGGAGAAGGAGGCCGAGCAGGAGGAAGTAGGTTGGTAGTTGTGGTGCAAGTTTAGGTATTTTGCTGATATTCATGTAACATCATCAATCATCAAGTTGTCCATTTAGGCTCCTCCAAAGATGCTGTCATCCCTGTTGTCTTGAACATCCAGTGCCTTTAT